>NC_057397.1:66269231-66272485 GCF_019320065.1 Cervus canadensis | reverse complement strand
GGGGTGACAGAGGATGAGATGGTTAGATAGCATCACTGACTCAATGAACATGAATTTGAGCAAACTTCGGGAGATAGTGAAGGACAAGAGAAGCCTGGCGTGCTGCACTCCATGGGGTTGCAAAGAGTGGGACACGACTTAGAAACTAAACAACAATGTCACAGTTGGGACTGATTCTTTGTTCCAAATCCAAAAGAGAAAGTTCTCACTGTAACCCAAACTGCCTTATGTTCATATTCAAATGGACAGCTCAACTATGTAGCCATTAAAAACTGTATTTGTAGAAGGCGTCTAATTTGGGGAAATGTCCACAATTTATTTAGTTAAAAAAATAATTTTTAAATAATAAGCATAGCATCATTAGAATTAAGTTTCTCTAGAAAAAGACTACACATGTGTATCTTTAAGTTCCTATTTCCTCACGAAAAAATGGAGATGGTAATAATAATACTCCATAAAATTTTGTGAAGTAAAACAATATTTGCTAAGTACTTACTGTTTTGATACATGGTAAGTGTTTAATAAGCATCAACTAAGATTATTATTACTAATACCAAATGTGGTTTTCTCTAGCTGAAGAGCTTTACCTCTTTATAACAAATTCCTCAAAGTGGTATTGGCAGGTCACAAGTTACATAAAATTTTAAGGTCTTTGATAGACATTGCTAAGCTGTCTCCCAGTTGGACCAATTTACATTCTAACCAGTAGATGATTTTTATTTTCTTCTTTGTGATTTTCACAAATTTCATACAATAATCATGTATTACTTTTATAATGAGGAAAAAATAAATTATTTCTTAATGGTGGATTCTGTATGTGTTAAACCAAACAAACTGACTGGCTTTACTAACATAAAATAGGAAGGGAAACCAGGACCAAACATTAGGTGAGGCACCAGAGGGCATGGGACACAAAATCCAGAAGAAGGCTCTCAAGCCCAGTCCATCCCCTGTTTAACCCTATGAATAAGGACATGCTCTGAAGAACAAGCAGAAGGCTGGATGAGCTCTAGAGAAGAATCACACTGGAGAGGCTGCACAGCTTTTGGAAAACACACAAATGTAACCTCAGGGATTAGTCTCATCTGCCCTCTTGGGTTCATATGACATAGAACCCCCAGCTCATATTCCTGACAGTCTCACACACTACTTACCTTTATTGAGCCAAACAAAAGGCAGGGGTGATTGCACAGTTTTTTAAGAGCTCCAATACATATTAGATGAGAAGTATTTTCCAACAATCCTTGAAGACAGAATCTGACGGCCTGAGAATTTAACAGTTGTCTATAAAGTTCAATCTGTAGGGCTCCTGGTCGGCAAAAGACTACATTCTCTATTTTAGGAGGGAGATATTTATTTATGACTTCTTGGGTTCTTCTAAGGATGAAGAGTCCAGTGAGGCAAGTAAGTTCAGCTGCTCTTTGCTCTCCTAACTTCCTTTCTTCCTATGGAAAAATAGCAGACTTAAAAGTGTTTTAGACAAAAAAAAATACATGCAGTTAAAAAGAATATTAAATATTTTATCAAGATCAAACATTTACTAATTGCTTCCCTTCAGATTTATTTCAAACAAGAATTATTTGAAATACAGCTTAGAATAGAAAAACCAACAATCATCTCTTTAAATGTTTAGCATAATCATTTAATTAAGTGAAGCCACAGTCTCAGAATCCTTGCTTGTTTGGCTACTGCCACCACTGAGAACCACTGGAAATCAATAATCTACAAACTGAATTATCTGAAAGTAATCTTTTATGTGAAGATACAATGGTACAATAGTCTTAAAATCATTATCAAAGCACTAAAAAAGCAAATTCTTGGAAGAAAATATTTTTACAATTACTGATCCTAAAACAAAGCCTTTAAGAAATTACTGGCACAAGGCGCTGCTGACTCTTTAAAAATCATTACACATTGTTTGTTCATTATATAATAGTACATCTTTAAAGTCAAAATACAATATGAATGAAATATATGTTTAAATTCTCTACATAGAATCTTCTAGTCTCCTACACTAGAATCTTCACAGTTTAAGTATATATTTGTTTCTATACAAATCATGGAAAATTTCCCTTATATTTTAAAACTATTTTCAATTTTTATTACAAAAAAACTGGGTCACAGGACATAAAATACAGTGATACAAAAATAAGAAAATTAAAGCTAACTTTCAATAACCAGAAATAGCAAACGCTGTCAAAACTTTTTATAAATATTTTCAAAATCATTTTGTTTGCATAAATATGCAAATATATTAGATGTTTTATTTTTATTTGTTACAAAAAAACATGATCTGAAACAATAAAGCTTCATGAACATTAGAAACCAGTTTGGCTTATCATCATAGTCCCCCATGTCTGGCACTTAGCATTTGGCCCACTTGAGGGATTTCATATATAAGTGCTGGGGAAGTAAATGAATGTGGTCTTATTTTTAAATAATGTATTATAAACATTTTCCTTTCTATGAAATATATGTATAAATAACTATTTTATATGGTTCCTGGTTCATGGAAACTGCTCAGTAACTTATCTGTTAACTAATCACAGTATTGTATTAATTCTGGAATTTTTTTTTTCTCAATTGAACTGCTCTGAAATAGGATGCTTTTACAATTGATGACTTCTTACAATTACAACTGACAGTGTTTTGCTACTGGTACAAAAAATAATGGTGCATCCTAGAATTAATAGTATAATAGATGCTATGAAATATATACACCATGTAGCACCTAACTTAGATTTTTCTATCTTCAGTTCAGTTCAGTCGCGTCCAACTCTTTGAGATCCCATGGACTGCAGCACGTCAGGCCTCCCTGTCCATCACCAACTCCCAGAGTTTACTCAAACTCATGTCCATCAAGTCGGTGATGTCCATTGAGTTGGTGACCTCATCTTCTGTCATCCCCTTCTCCTTCTGCCTTCAATCTTTCCCAGCATCAGGGTATTTCAAATGAGTCAGCTTTTCACATCAGGTGGCCAAAGTATTGGACTTTTCAGCTTCAACATCAGTCCTTCCAATGAATATTCAGGACTGATTTCCTTTAGGATGGACTGGCTGGATCTCCTTGCAGTCCAAGGGACTCTCAAGAGTCTTCTCCAACACCACAGTTCAAAAGCATCAATTCTTCTGTGCTCAGCTTTCTTTATGGTCCAACTCTCACATACATACATGACTACTGGAAAAACCGTAGCCTTAACTAGATGGACCTTTGTTGGCAAAGTAATGTCTCTGCTTTTTAATATGCTGTCTAG